>NC_087303.1:2073168-2095668 GCF_015220805.1 Pogoniulus pusillus | reverse complement strand
ACGCCCCCCCCCCTCCACACACACACCCCCCCACGGCTGTGCCAACATGGCAAGGGTGAGGGTCCCTGTGCCAACTGCCCCCCCCCCCCCCAACAACTTCCTACCTCAAGATGTTGTCTCCATCCCTGCACTCCCTTCCTAAAGTGCTTTTGGCTTGGGGTGGGGTAGGAAGGGCAGTGGGGTTGAGGAGGGAACTGTGCCATGCTGTGCCATGCCAGGCAGCGTGCCAGGGCTTGAGCCGCTGCCACATTGTGGTTGTAAAGTGCAGGGGGTGGCACTGCACTACTCACACCCAACCCACTGCAAGGTGGCTCTTGGTGCCAGCCCCTCCTGGCACACCCTATTGCCACCCAGCCCAGGGGACACACCACACCACCCCCCAGTCTGTTGTGCCAAGGGTGGCATCAGCTCAGCTGCACCCCAGACCCCATGAAGCACACCAAAGCCAGGGTGATGCCACCAAGGTCAGTGTGATGCCACCAAGGTTCCCCCAGCACCCAGACCCTGTGGAGCACACCAAGGCCAATGTGGTGCCACCAAGATTCCCCCAGCACCCAGACCCTGTGGAGCACACCAAGGCCAATGTGGTGCCACCAAGGTTCCCCCAGCACCCAGACCCTGTGGAGCACACCAAGGCCAATGTGGTGCCACCAAGGTCAGTGTGATGCCACCAAGGTCAGTGTGATGCCACCGAGGTCACCCCCAGCACCCAGACCCTGTGGGGCACACCGAGGCCAATGTGATGCCACCAAGGTCAGTGTGATGCCACCAAGGTTCCCCCAGCACCCAGACCCTGTGGGGCACACCGAGGCCAATGTGATGCCACCAAGGCCAGGGTGATGCCACCAAGGTTCCCCCAGCACCCAGACCCTGTGGAGCACACCAAGGCCAATGTGGTGCCACCAAGGTCCCCCCCAGCATGAAGCCCAGACCCTTTGGAGCACAGCAGAGTCAGAATGATGCCACCAAGGTCCCCAGCAAGGGGAAGGTCCCCAGCGAGGGCAGCACCCAGGGAAGTGCCCGCACTTCACACCACAGTGCCACCACCACCATCACCCCCCCGGGGATGAGGACAGTCCCCACGAAATCCCTCCAAACCCTCCTGGCACAGCCTGGGGAGCCATGGGGTGGGGCCAGGGAGTGGCATGGGACCCTGCTGGTCCCCAGAGCAGTAGGGGACAGGGTGGCTTTGCCCCAGCCATGGCACAGGGGCCACAGGGACTCGTTAAATAAGAGCAACTTGCAATTAAATAGGGGAAGGGAGGCGGGGGGGGGGGGGGGGGGGTGTCCTTAAATTAAACCTCGTTTTGATAGGGGAGGAGCCTGGGGAGGGGCACCTCAGGAGGTCAGAGACATGGAGGGGAGCGCAGAGGGATTGGGGGGCCGAGGCTGCCCAGGAGGGCTCTTGGTGCCCATCTCCCTGGCAGCGCCAGGTGGCGCTGGGTTGGGTGCCAGCGGCCGAGCTTTGGTAGACTCCAAGCTGCTGAGCCCTGAGTCCTTATCCCGGCAGGGTCCTGGCAGCACCTCCAGTTCCCCCCTCGGTTCTTTCCACTCGTTGAAGTTGAGGTCTTTGAGCCCCCCGGGCACCACCACGGTGTGGCGGCGCCAGCTGCTCCTCCTGCGGCGGCTGTCGGGGGAGTGGGCACGGCGCAAGCGCACCCCCAGGTCGTCGGCTGAGCCCCGCAGGCGCTGCCGCAGCTGCTCCTTCAGCGAGGGTCTGCCGAGGGCCGCCCAACCCTGCTGCTGCTGCTGCTGCTGCTGCTGCTGCTGCTGCTGCTGCTCCTCCTCCGTGGACCCCGAACTCTCCCGGGCTCTGCCCAGCCTCCTCCGGGCCAAGGAGTCGCACTGGATCAGGCGGTGGGAGCTGAAGGACGGGCGGCTGAGGAGCACCGTAGCATCATCTCCTGGCTCGACGACTCTTCCTCCTCCTCCTCCTCTTCCTCCTCCTCCTCCAGCCAGCTGCCCGGGTCGAGGCTGGGCACCTTCCCGGCTCTCCGTGTCCGTCTCCATGTGGCTGAGCTCGCTGCGTTCATCATCAGCTTCCTCCCCACGGCTCCCAGCCACCGACTGCACCTCGGAGCAGAGGCTGTGGTCCATGGTGGACAAGGTGGAGTAACCGGACACGATGGAGCGGGCATCCGGCGCCGGATCCGCCCCGGAGCTCCTGCAGCGCTCCAGGGAGCTCTCCAGCTCCATCCCGGCTGGGTTGGGGACCGCCAGCTCGGCACCGGTGCCGCGGGGGGTTTGGCTGGGTCCCAGTGGGGTGGCCGCGGTCCCTTCGTCCTCCTGCTCCTGGCCGAGGGTGTCCCTGCGCTCCAAGTCATCGTCGGTGCTGCTCCCGATGCCTTCGGCCTCTCTCCTCTTCTTCCTCTTGCGGGCAGCGGCCGAGACGAAGGGGATGGCGAGGAGGTCCCGGTGTGGGGACACCTTCCGCGACGGCCACGTGCCCTGCGACCATGGTGACACCGTGGTTAAGGGGGTGGTGACAGCAGGGTGGGCTCTAAGACCCCTCCTCTCCCGAGCCATCCCCTCCCTCCCTGCCAGCCCCCAGCCCGGGACCCACTGACCTTGGGTTTGGCAGAGCCGCTGCGGGTCGAGCCTGCAAAGCAGAGCAGAGAGGTGGAGGTCAGCCAGGTCCTGGGGGGGGGAGGTGAATGCTGGGGAGGGGGTTTGGTGGGTAGAGGTGTCTGTGAGGGGGAGGGATGCTGCTCCATTTCCCCCCCCCCCCCCCCCCCAAATTAGGATGGGGACATGCTGGGACCATCAGCCCAGCTGGCCCCTGGCAGGGATGCCAACATCGAGCAGGTTCATGTGCCAACGGCTGCAGGAGGATGAGGAGGGGGCTCTGGGGGTGCACAGGGGTTCCCCCATTGCTGCAGAGCCCCAGGGTGAGGAGTGGGAGGTGGAGGGGACAGACACACACACACAGAGGCACACGTAGGCAGGAGCCCAACCCTCCCACGACCACGGGGCACGGAGGGGACAAAGGGTTGGGCATGGCACTGCCACTGCAGCATTGCCAGGGTGGGGCATGGGGGCTTGGCTCAATGCCACATCCAGCCCCGGGACAAGGTCTAGGGTGGGCTGCACTGGTAAGGACTGAGACAGGTTGTGGGGCTGCCCCAGCTCCTTGTAGGGGGTTAAGGGACAAGTGGGGACACCAGCAGGGACAGGCAGCCCTGGCCCCAGTGCCATGGGGTGAAGGACAGGGACAAGACAAGAGCCACCCACTCCCACCCCACAGGCATGGGGTTAGCAGCTGCTGACGACGAGAGAGGGGGAGGCAAAAAGGGGAGTGCTGCCCCCCACCCTGGGCCAGTGGCACCCCCACACCCCAGTAGTGTCTGAGTGTCCCAGTCCTGGGCCAGCCAGGACCCAGCCCTGCTGGGTGATCAGAGAATGGGTTTAGGTTGGAAGGGACCTTCAAGCTCAGCCAGTGCCAAACCCCTGCCAGGGGCAAGGGACACCTCGCACCAGCCCAGGCTGCTCATCCAAGCTGGCCTTGAGCACCTCCAGGGAGGAGCCATCCACAACCTCCCTGGGCAACCTGTGCCAGTGTCTTGCCACCCTCACTGGAAAGCCCAACCAGAGGCAGCAGCCAAGGGTGTGGCAGAAGCAGGGTGAAAGGATTGTGACGGTGCTGGAGGGTTTGGTGGCCACATCCTGATGCTGAGGACCTTTGGGGGGGCAGACGAGTGGCCCAGGCTGGACAAAGTCTCCTCCCCACCCACCCACCTACTCCCTCTCTGCTCCCCCTCTCTCGTGGTCACCCCGAGGAGTTAGTGTGTGAGCAATGCACCCAGGATCAAGACTGTACCCGCTCTAGCTCTCCAGGAGGTCCGCTGGAGGAGGAGGAAGAGGAGGAGGAGGAGGAGGAAGAGGAGGAGGAGGAAGAGGACAGCACAGAGAAGTTCGAGGAAAGAAGGTAAGAAGTCAGTGGAACATCAAAGTCTCCTTGCTCTCGGGGTTGGCAGCGTGGGCATGTGGGCACAAGGTGGGTTTCCAAGGGCTATTAAGGGCACCAAGGCTGGATCAGGTTGGCAGAGGGATGGGGAGAAGCCCCTGGAGAGAAGGTGATGGAGAAGGTGGGCAGAGGGCAGGGGGCATGTCCCCACCTGCTGGTGACACCAGGACGTCCTGCTTTGGCACAAGCAGGGTTTGCCATGCCGTGCTGAGCCAGGCTGGCTGCTCACAGGGGTGTGTGGAGTGGGTGAGGGTGGGGGGGGGGCACATCTAGGGGTTACCCCGGTGCCAGGAGCAGAGGGGTGGGTGCCAGGGGCACTGCTCCTCACCTGCAGCCTCGCCGGGAGCCGCGGTCCTGCCGATGTTGGGCAGCAGGTACTCGATGTTGGGCACTGACTGAGCCTCCTTCTCATCCACGGGGGTCTGCAGGAGGAGAGGTGTGTGTGTGGGGGGGGGAAAGGTGGTCAGGAGGTGCTGCTGGTGGCACCTTGGCTGCCAGCCAGGGGGTCAGCACCCCCACAGCAAGGCCACCCAGGTGGGTGGTTGGCCTTGCCCACCACCGCGCTGGGCTCACCTTCTCCCCCTTGTCCTCCTTGTCACTGAAGAACCAGTCCGACTGCAGGGAGAGATGGCAGAGGGGTTACAGAGCTGTGAGGGGTGGTGGGAGCTCAGCAGGACCTGGGGAGCCACCCAGTGCCCACCTAATGCCTCCTCCAGCCACCCCAGTGCCCCCTGTGCCACCTACGTGCTGGATGAGGGTCTCCACGATCTTGTAGCGGTCGGGCATGTGCGTCACCATGTCGGTCATGTTGTCCTCTGATGTCCTCACCAACGTGGGGCCAAACACCAGGGCCAGGTTTCGGGGTTCCATCTGCAACCAGAGGTCACAGATCCATGGAAGGGACCTTCAGGATCATCCAGTTCCACCCCCACCCCACCCCATGCCACGGGCAGGGGGCACCTCCCGCTAGAACAGGCTGCTCAAGGTAGAGCTGGGTCCGTGCCTCTGCCCCCCCTCAGCGTCCATCCAGCAGCAACTCCCTTCCCACCTGGCCACGAGCTGTGCCTCAGCCCAAGCTGGGGGTGCTGAAGGTGGGGCAGGAGTGTGGCAGAGCCTGGCTGGTGCCCAGGGCTGCTGGGGGCAGTACCTTGTTCTTCTCCGAGTGGTCAGCGATGGTCTTCAAGTGCCCCACCAGGAACTTGAGCGTCTCATAGTAGTGACCTGGCAGGTCCCGGATCTGTGGGAGGCACCAGGTCACCTCTCTGCTCACCACCCCCATCCCAGCTCCCAAGGGTGGGCTTCAGAGCAGTGCTCAACCCCCCCCCACCCGGCCCCCCCATGGGCCAACCCCTGCTGCATCTCCCTACCAGCTTCCTCAGCGTCCTCATCCTCTCGCTGGCATCCTCTATGCGGTTGGCCTCGATGAAGTCGTTGTACTTATCTACAGGTGGGAGAGGGAGGGAGGAGGGTCAGAGCTGGGTGCAGGGGAGAGGACATGCCCTGGGCACAGGGACCTCCAGAGGGACCAGCTGGAGGTGCTGGGGAAGGGGCTGGGGGGTGGTGTGGTTTCACAGGGAGGAGGCACAGAAGTTGGACAAGGAGGGACAAGGACAAAAGGGCTCAACCAGGAGGGGGCTGCAGAGACCTCCACCTTAGGCTTGCTCTGTTGCAGGGCCTGGAGGTCTGTTCCCAAAGATGGGGATGGGTGGGATGGGCTCTGGAGCTGCTGGGTCTGCTTATTAGGGAAGACTTCTTCCCAGCAAGGGTCATCAGGCACTGGCACAGGCTGCCCAGGGAGGTGGTGGAGTCCTAATGACTGGAGGGGTCAAGAAACCTTTGGCCACAGCACTTGGGGCCTCAGTTTGGTGCCCATGGTGGGGTTGGGTTGCTGGTTGGAGTGGATGATGGTAAAGAGCTTTTCCAACCCAAACAATTCCATGAATCCAAGATCTAAGGCGTTGGAGCAGGCTGCCCAGGGAGGTGGTGGAGTCCCCATCCCTGGAGGGGTTTCAAAGCCAGGTGGAGGTGGTGCTGAGGGCTGTGGTTTGGTGGCAGGGGTGGGACTGTGAGGGCTTGGGGGTGATGCTCTCCAAAGGTCTTTTCCAACCTCAGCAGCCCTATGGGCAGCTCAGCATCAGAGGCTGGCACAGGGGTCATTGGTGGCCACTTTGGGGTGGACCAGCAGGGTGGTGGCCAAGGACTCACCATCAGTGAAGAGAGGCTCAGGAAGCTTTCGGAAGAAGGACTTCAAGAGGCTGCTGATGACATTCAGGTCCTGCCACCTCTGCAAGGGGAAGAGAAGAAGCTGCTCAGAGGGACCACACTGGGCAAACCCCACCCTGAGTCTCCAAGCCAGGGCAGTCCCAGGCCACCACCAGCAAGAGAGTCACCAACCAGCACCGTGAGGATGGCAGAAGAGCTGCCCCAGCCCTGCATCTGGCAGGGAAAGCTCTGTGGCACCGCAGCGATGTGGTCAGATGGAAGGGGACAGAGGTGTCCCCAGACTGTCACCTGCGCTGCTGGCACCGACCACTAGGCGGCACTGGCACCCCAGGCAAGGCACGGCGGTGGAGGGGATGGAGACAGGGATGCGGATGGAGACAGGGATGGGGATGGAGACAGAGGTGATGGTCAAGTTGGAAATAGGAATGATGATGGAGACAGGGATGATGACAGGGACAGGAATGGAGATGGAGACAGATGATCAGGTTGGAGATAGGGATGATGATGTGAGACAGGGAAGATGATCAGATTGGAGACAGGGATGGAGAGAGAGACAGGGGTGATGATGGATAGAGGGACAACAATGGAAACAGGGACAATGATGGAGACAGGCATGATGATGGAGACAGGGATGATGACAAAGAGGGGTGGTGGTGGAGATAGACAATGATGAAGACAGGGATGATGATGGAGGTAGGGGCAATGATGGAGACAGGGATGATGATGATGATGATGATGGGGATAGGGACAATGATGGAGACTGGGGTGATGATGGAGATGATGGAACCACAGACCAGGACAACCTCCTCAAGAATATCCCAGAAACTTGGGGACAGGGATGGATGGGGGCAGGGATGGATGGGGGCAGGAAGGGATGGGGGCAGGGATGGATGGGGGCAGGACTGGATGGGGGCAGGAACGGATGGGACAGGAATGGATGGGACAGGAATGGATGGGACAGGAATGGATGGGGGCAGGGATGGATGGGGGCAGGGATGGATGGGGGCAGGGATGGATGGGGGCAGGAACGGATGCAGGCAGGGATGGATGGGGGCAGGGATGGATGGGGGCAGGGATGGATGCAGGCGGGACTGGATGGGGGCAGGACTGGATGGGGGCAGGGATGGATGGGGGCAGGACTGGATGGGGGCAGGAATGGATGGGGGCAGGGATGGATGGGGGCAGGAACGGATGCAGGCAGGGATGGATGGGGGCAGGGATGGATGGGGGCAGGACTGGACGGGGGCAGGGATGGATGGGGGCAGGCTGCCCTCACCTCATCCTGCAGGTTGATCTCGGTGGCTCCCTTGTTGAGCTGCTCCTGCAGGCTGGACACGACGGCGTTGTTGCCGGGCACACGGTAGATGCCCATGTACTCCAGCCCCCGGTCCTCCACCACCTTGCAGCAAGCCTCCACGATCAGAGGAACGTTCTGCAGGCACAGGGAAGGGGGTGATGGAGGTGCCAGGGTTGTGCAGGGTCCATCCCCACCCCACCTAACTCCAGGCTCCAAGGGCTGGCACAGCTGGTGTGGCCATACCTTGTTGTCTGGGGCAGGCTGGCAGTCCTCCAGCCTCACGCCGAAGGCCCTGGGGGCAGGTTTCTTGTTCTTCTTCATGATGTTGATGCCCCAAGGGGTTTTTTGGGAGCTGCTTTCATCTGGGGAGAGAAAACACAAAGGAGAAAACAAACAAACCCACAGAGTAGATTGCTTGTGAGCTGGGGTCAATGGGAAGAGCATCCTTCAGCCCTAGGGGGATGAGGATGAGGGTGCCTTTGTGGCCAAGGAAGGCCAAGGGCATCCTGAGGGGCAGCAAGAAGTGTGGCCAGCAGGCTGAGGGAGGTTCTGCTGCCCTTCTGCTCAGCCCTGCTGAGGCCACATCTGGGGTACTGGGATCAGCTCTGGGCTGCCCAGGTCAAGAGGGGCAGGGACTTGCTGGAGAGGGCACAGCAAAGGGCTGCAGAGATGCTGAGGGCACCTGGAGCAGCTCTGTGAGGAGGAGAGGCTGAGTTGGGGCTGTGGAGCCTAAAGAAGAGCAGCCTGAGGGGGTCTGAGCAGTGCTGAGCAATCCCTCAAGGGTGGGTGGCAGCAGGATGGGGCCAGGCTGCTGCCAGTGGTGCCCAGTGCCAGGACGAGGGGCAATGGGCACAGAGTGGAACATGAGGAGGAGCTTCTGGAACTGAAGGGTGCTGAGCCCTGGAGCAGGCTGCCCAGAGAGGTGCTGGAGTCTCCATCTCTGGAGAGCTTCCAGCCCCACCTGGCTGTGCTCCTGAGTGCCCTTCTCTAGGTGCCCCTGCCCTGGCAGGGGGCTTGGCCTGGCTGTGCTCCAGAGGGTTCCTTCCAAAGCACTGCCAGGCTGGGGGCGCTGTGTGACGCTGTGAAGCTCTCTAGGTTTGCTGTGCCAAGGTGCCCCACGCGGCAGGGCTGGCACCTACCTTTCGTGCCGGCCGCATCCTGCCGGGGTGCCCGGGGCATGCTGGTTCCCGTCTGCTTCAGGAACTCTGCTCGGATGCCCAGCCCACGAGAGCCCTTGGGCGAGGAGTCGGGCTTGGCACCCGCGGGGCTGCGGGGAGAGCAGGGGAGGAGCAGCCTCAGCTGGGGGGGGCAAAACCTCCCAGCAAACCTTGGCATCTCTCTCGAGCTACCTGCCAGCCGTGCCCACGCCCACGGGGGCTGCGCCCACGCTGGCTACCAGAGGAGCGCTGAGCTGCTTTAACCCTTTGCTGGGTGCCAGTCGGGACCCGCGCTGGTACCCGCAGCAAAGTGTGTGGTGCTGATGGCATCCCCAGCGCCACGCAGCTGGCTTAGGGGGGGTGGGGGTGGTGCCCTCTAAGCGCTGGTTTGGCTCCATCGCTTTCAAATGGAGGCGAACAAAGCTCTCGGGGGGGGGGGGTCCCGGTGCCCACCGTGCCCAGGTCCGTACCTCACTTTGCGATAGTCGTTTAACTTCTTGTTGATTAGAGCCTGGCTGGCAAACCCGGGGTCCTGGGGAGGCAGAGACAAGAGGGGAAGGGCACATCAACGCTCTGCCAGGCAGCACACGGTGCCAGGCAGGACCAGGGCCACAGGCAGGACCGAGTCCGCACTGCCCCGGAGCGGTCGGTGCCCGCCAGCGCTCGCTGCCCGGCCGCAGCCGCCGCTGGCCGAGCCGGATGTGCCACGTCGCTCCCGGGCACACGCATCTCTGTCCGCCCCTGCCAGGGGGCACACGTCTGCACTCTGCCTCCGAAGACACACACCCATCCTCACGGGTGCTGCCCGCAGGGTCCTCTGCCCAGCTGTGCCGTGGTACCAGGGAGGGTACCCAGCTGGCTCCGCAGACTCCAAGCTGGCAGCATCCTCCCTGTGTCGGTGCTGCCAGTCCTGCCAAGCTCTCTGTGCCACAGAGGAGCAGAGACCGCTCAGAGCTCAACAGCCCCTTCAGGGCTGGAGCCTGCCACAACCTTGGCATGATCCACTGCAACCTAACGAGGCCATGCTGGCATGGTGGGCAGATGGCACAGAACCAGCCCAGGGTTGGCACATTCAGCCTCGCAGATCCTCTGCTTGGAGCAGCTCTGCCCATCTCGACCCAAGCAACTCATTGCACAGACCACAGCTGCCCAGCCAGGGCTCAACCGCAACCTGGCACCAGCCCTGGCATCACCACATGGGCACCATGCCCAAGACAAGCAAGGAGCTCCCTGCCAAACCTCTCTCCACCAACAGAGACACAACACACCATGGCAGAGCCATCACACAACCAAATGGCACCAGTGGCTCCAGCACCCACACTGCCTGGCACAGAGCCACGGTGCCACACACCACAGCACACCCTGCCCTGGCCAAAGTTGGCCAAACCATGACCTTCTTGGACACCACCATGCCCACCAGGCTGTGGGCACCCCTGGCTGCCCAAGGTTGGCCAAACCACACTCTCACAGAGCCATGGGATGGGTTGGGTTGGAAGGGACCTTGAAGATCATCCAGTGCCAACCCTCTGTTGTGGGCAGGGGCACCTCTCACCAGCTCAGGCTGCTCAGGGCCTCATCCAGCCTGGCCTTGGACACCTCCTGGGAGGGGTCTGCTTGGCTCCCATGGTGCCTGTGAGCCCCTTTGCACCCCTGGCTGGCCAGGGTTGGCCAAACCACACTCTTAGAGAGTCACAGACTCATGGAATGGGTTGAGTTGGAAGGGACCTTGAAGATCATCCAGTGCCAACCCTTTGCCATGGGCAGGGTCACCTCCCATCAGCCCAGGGTGCTCAAGGCCTCATCCAGCCTGGCCTTGGACACCTCCTGGGAGGGATCTTCTTGGACACCTTGGTCCTTGCCAGCTCTTGTGCACCCCTGGCTGGCCATACCCCACTCTTGAACACCATGAGGCTCCTGGCTGGCCAAGGTTGGCCAAACCATGCTCCTCTTGGCCACCACAATGCCCTTGGATGGCCAAGACTGGCCAAACCATGCTCCTCTTGGCCACCACAATGCCCTTGGATGGCCAAGGTTGGCCAAACCATGCTCTTCTTGGCCACCACAATGCCCTTGGATGGCCAAGGTTGGCCAAACCATGCTCTTCTTGGCCACCACAATGCCCTTGGATGGCCAAGGTTGGCCAAACCATGCTCTTCTTGGCCACCACAATGCCCTTGGATGGCCAAGGTTGGCCAAACCATGCTCTTCTTGGCCACCACAATGCCCTTGGATGGCCAAGGTTTGCCATAACCCACTCTTCTTGACCACCACAATGCCCTTGGCTGGCCAAGACTGGCCAAACCATGCTCTTCTTGACCACCACAGTGGCCTTTGTTGCCCAAGGTTGACCAAACCCTGCTTTTCATGACCACCATGATGCCCCTGATAGGCCAAGGTTGGCCAAACCCTATTCTTCATGGCCACTACAATGCCCCTGGCTGGCCAAGGTTGACCAAACTCTACTTTACTTGACCACCATGATGCTCTTGGCTGGCCAAGCCCTAATTTCTTGACCACCACAGTGCCCCTGACTGGCCACGACTGGCCAAACCCTACTTTCCTTGGCCACCACAATGCCCCTGACTGGCCAAGGCTGACCAAATCCTAATTTCATGGCCACCACAATGCCCTTCACTGGCCAAGGTTGACCAAACCATGCTCTTCTTGACCACCACATACCCTTGGCTGGCCATGACTAGTCAAACTCTACTTTCCATGGCCACCACAATGCCCCTGGCTGGCCAAGGCTGACCAAACCCTACTTTTCTTGACCACCACAATGCTCTTGGCTGGCCAATGCTGGCCAAACTCTACTGACAATGGCCACGGCCACCATAATGCCCCTAGATGGCCAAAGCTGAACAAACCTTACTATTCTTGACCATCATGATGCCCCTGGCTGGCCAAAGCTGACCAAACCCTACTTTTTATGACCACCACAGTGCCCTTGGCTGGCCAAGGTTAACCAAACCTTACTTTCCTTGGCCACCACCACACTGCCTTTGGCTGGCCAGAGCTAACCAAACCTTACTCTCCTTGACCACCACCACACTGCCTTTGGCTGGCCAGGGCTAACCAAACCTTACTTTCCTTGGCCACCACCACACTGCCTTTGGCTGGCCAGGGCTAACCAAACCTTACTTTCCTTGGCCACCACCACACTGCCTTTGGCTGGCCAAGGTTAACCAAACTTTACTTTCCTTGGCCACCACCACACTGCCTTTGGCTGGCCAGGGCTAACCAAACCTTACTTTCCTTGGCCACCACCACACTGCCTTTGGCTGGCCAAGGCTAACCAAACTTTACTTTCCTTGGCCACCACCACACTGCCTTTGGCTGGCCAGGGCTAACCAAACCTTACTCTCCTTGACCACCACAATGCCTTGGCTGGCCAAGGTTAACCAAACCTTACTTTCCTTGGCCAACACAATGCCTTGGCTGGCCAGGGCTAACCAAACCCTACTCTCCTTGACCACCACAATGCCTTTGGCTGGCCAGGGCTAACCAAACCTTACTTTCCTTTGCCACCACCACACTGCCTTTGGACTTTCCTTGACCACCTCAATGCCTTTGGCTGGCCAAGGCTAACCAAACCCTACTCTCCTTGACCACCACACTGCCTTTGGCTGGCCAAGGCTAACCAAACCCTACTCTCCTTGACCACCACAACTACCTCAGGTGCACCCCTGGGAGCACCCAACCAGGACCAGCGAGCCCCAACGCTTGGCCACGCTCTAAGGGCAAAGCAGCTCAAGGCAAAAAGAGGCAGAGAGAGAGAGAGAGAGAGAGAGAGGAGAAAGACAAAGACAAAGACCAAGAGAGCCGAGGCGATTTGTTTTGATGGGTGTGTGTGTGTGTGTGTGTGTGTGTGTTTTAGCGCCGGGGAAGAGAGCCAGGGGGCAGGCAGGAGGAGCCCCATGGTGGCTCTCACCTCGCCCTCGGCCTTGCTGTGCTCCCTGATGGCTTTGATCCAGGCCAGCATGTCTTCCCGATCCTCTGCCTGAAAGAGATATTCACAGAAGTCAGCGGTCGTCAGGCGGAAGACGTGCTTCCTCTTGGTCTCGCTGTAGGAGATGTCCACCAGGCACGCTCGGATGCTGATCGGAGGCTCCTCCTCACCTGGGGCCGGGGCGCAGGGGGGCGCCTCCCTCCTGTCCTTGCACAGGTAGAGCGAGGGAGCGCGCAGCACGGCGAAGACTCGCTTCCACTGCCGGATGCCTCCGCCGACCTTCTGCGGGGAGAAAGGGATGGGCATGTCGGGGAGCAAGGCAGAGGTGTGCCTGGATGCTTTGGTCCTCAAGGGTTCCTCCTAGCAACCAGCATCGCTCCCCTTGGGGAGACTCAAATCCTGTATCCCTGCCTGTGGCAAAGGGGGTTGGAACTGGAGCATCTTGAAGGTGAAGCAAGAAGAGGATGGGATGCAGGGGAGTGAAGTCTGAGCAGGGCAGAGGTGTGCCTGGATGCTTTGGTCCTCAAGGGTTCCCCCTAGCAACCAGCATTGCTCCCCTTGGGGAGACTCAAATCCTCTATCCCTGCCCGTGGCAAAGGGGGTTGGAACTGGAGCATCTTGAAGAGCTTCTGCAGGGAGAAGGGGATGGGATGCAGGGGAGTGAAGTCTGAGCAAGGCAGAGTTGTGCTTGGATGCTTTGGTCTCCAAGCCAAGCCCAGCATAAGATCTCTGTGGGGTCACTCAGTGATGAGGCTGAACCCCAGCATAAGGTCTCTATGGGATCACTTAGTGATGAGGCTCAAGCCCAGCATAAGATCTCTGTGGGGTCATTCAGTGACGAGGATCAAGCCCAGCATAAGATCTCTGTGGGGTCACTCAGTGATGAGGATCAAGCCCAGCATAAGAAGGACATGGAACTGCTGGAGCAGGTCCAAAGAAGGCCATGAAGATGCTCAGAGGGTTGGAGAACCTCCCCTGTGGGAACAGGCTGAGGGAGTTGGAGTTGTTCAGCCTGGAGAAGAGAAGGCTCCAGGCAGACCTTAAAGCATCCTGTCAGTACCTGGAAGTATCAGGGAGTGGCCTGAAATTGTGCCAGGGGAAGGTTAGGTTGGACATGAGGAACAACATCTGTCCTGCAAGAGTGGTCAGAGACTGGCACAGGCTGCCCAGGGAGGTGCTGGAGTCCCCATCCCTGGAGGTGATCCGGAGCTGTGTGGCCACAGCACTTTGGTGGCCACAGTGGGCTGGGTTGGTGGCTGGGCTGGATGATCTCAGAGGGCTTTTCCAATCCAAACGACTCTGTGGTTGAGGCAACCTCCTCCCCCCCAGTGCCACCAGGCAGGATTTGGGCTGAGGGCTGGGTGGGAGCCCTGCCTACCTTCCCCTTTTTGGTGAGGATCTGCTTGCAGTGGAGCCATCCCTCCTTCCTCACGGCGCTCAGCGGCACGTCCGAGAGGTCGGAGGTTGAGTGTCTTTTGGAACGGGCATCTTCAGAGGTGCCAAGGCTGTCCAGAGACTGTGGAAGGACCAGAGGGCACCACTGCCATGATGCCATCAAGCACCAGTGTGCCAGCCAGGCAGAGCAACCCTACCCTGAGCAACCCTACCCCTAGAGAGGTACCCAAGATGAGGAGCACTGCCATAGCATCACAGCGTCACAGGATGTTAGGGGTTGGAAGGGAACCAAAGAGCTCATCCAGTCCAACCCACCCTGCCAGAGCAGGACCATCCAAGCTAGCTCAGGGCACACAGGAACACATCCAGACAGGGCTGGGAAGGCTCCAGAGAAGGAGACTCCACAGCCTCTCTGGGCAGCCTGTGCCAGGCTCTGGGACCCTTCCAGCCAAGAAGTTCCCCCTTGTGCTGAGCTGAGCCTCCTGTGCTGCAGCTTCCATCCACTGCTCCTTGTCCTATCCCAGGCAGCAGTGAGCAGAGCCTGTCCCCCCCCTCCTGACCCCCAGCCCTCAGATAGTTATTGATTAAATCCCCTCTCAGTCTTCTCTTCTCCACACTAAGCAGCCCCAGGTCACTCAGCCTCTCCTCCTCAGGCAGTGCTCCACTCCCCTCCTCATCCTCATAGCCCTCCCTTGGACCCTCTCCAGCAGATCCTTGTCTGTCTCCACCTGGGGAGCCCCAAACTGAAGGCACTATTCAAGATGAGGTCTCAGCAGGGCAGAGTAGAGGGGGAGGAGAACCTCTCTGGATCTGCTGGACACACTCCTCCTAATAACCCCCCCACAACTCCCCCCCCAAACCCCTCACTGCCAGCCAACACTCACCCCATCAGTGAAGAAGCTCCTCAGCATGCGGAGGCTGGGCACTCGGCTGGGCATCCTCCTGGCAGGGGGAGGAGGGGAGAGGAAGGGGAGCCCCCTGTGAGTGGGATGGCAGAGAGCAGCCACACAGCGGTGGGGAGGTGCTCAAGTGGCCCTGGCCCTTAGGGATGCGGTTTGATGGCGTTGGGGTTGAGGGCTGCACAGGGATGCTCTGGGAGGGCTTTGCCAATCCACTCTAAGGCTGGGAGGAGGATGAGGGTGTGGGGGGGTGGGGGTTAGAGGAGGAGGGGTCCAACCTTACCTGAGGAGCTTCCCCTCATCCCGAAATGCATTCAGACCATCGTCGCAGGACTTGGAGCGCTCGGTGGTGATGGCCAGGAGGTAGGAGGAGCGACGCCCAGCCTTGATGCTGCCTGCCAGGGGTGGGGAGAGAAGGATGTGGGCTGGGTTATAGGGTCATAGGATCACAGAATGGGTTAGGTTGGAAGGGAGCTCAAAGCCAGTTTCAAACCCCTCCCTGTGCCATAGGCAGGGACGGCTCTCGCTAGAACAGGTCGCTCAAGGTCTCATCTAAGCTGGTCCTGAGCATCTCCAGGGAGGTTGTGGAGCACAGGAGATCAAAGATCCCATTCTGTGCTCCTGTGCTCCACAACCTCCCCGGGAAACCTGTGCCAGGGTCTCATCACCCCCAACCTGTGCCAGTCTCTCACCACCCTCACTTCTTCCTAACATCCAGTTTCAATCTCCCCTCTGCCCCTTCAAACCCATTCCTCCTCCTCCTCCTCTTCTTCTCATCACAAGACTTTGTCAATAGTCCCTCCCCAGCCCTCCTGGAGCCCACTTCAGATACTGCAAGGCCACTCCAAGCTCTCCTTCTCCTCTGCAGGCTGCACAGCCCCAACTCTCTCAGCCTGTGCTCACAGCAGAGCTGCTGCAGCCCTCTCAGCATCTTGGTGGCCTCCTCTGCACTGCCTCCAACACTTCCATGTCCTGCTTGTGTTGGGGGCTCCACAACTGCACCCAGGACTGCAGGTGGGGTGTGAGGAGAGCAGAGCCAAGGGGCAGAATCCCCTCCCTTGCCCTGTGCCCACACTGCTCTTGCTGCAGCCCAGCACAGGCTTGTGTCTGGGCTGCACTCACACTGCAGGCTCGTGTGGAGCTTTGCATCACCCCAGACCCCCAGGTCCTGTTCCTCAGAGCTGCTCCAGCTCACATTGAGCTTTTCCTCACCCCAGACCCTCAGGTCTTGTTCCTCAGAGCTGCTCCAGCTCATGCTGAGCTTTTCCTCACCCCAGACCCCCAGGTCCTGTTCCTCAGAGCTGCTCCAGCTCATGTGGAGCTTTTCCTCACCTCAGACCCTCAAGTCCTGTTCCTCAGGGCTGCTCTCCAGCCATTCTCCACCCAGGGCTTCTCGTCCCTGGGACCCTCTCATTCAGAGCCCCACCCCCAGCCCCAGCACTCACTGCAGTCCTGGGAGTAGTGGCGGCTGAGGGCAAAGGCGAAGGTGGGCGAGGAGGGGCTGGTGGCGACAGCTGGCGCCGAGTTCATGGCACTGGAGACCACGGAGGAGGCAGGGACGTGCTTGGCCTTCAGGTCGATGCTGGGGCTGGTGGGTTCGTCTGTGAGAGGGGTGGGCAGCATTGCAGGGGTGGAGGTCAGGGCAGGATGGGACAGGGCAGAGCCATGCTGGGATCTCCCAGTGCTTTTAGCAGGGATGGGAGCAGGGTTGGGGGGGGAGGTTGCAGGCTTCCAGAGTGGGCTGGGGGATGAGCTTCCACTCCCAGTAAAGCCAGGAGACACTGCTGCACCCAGGCCCTCCTGCAGAGGAGCCCTGTGGGCCCCCATCCCATCTCCATCCCATCCCCATCCCCATCCCATCCTATCACATCCCCATCTCCATCCCATCTCATCCCCATCCCATCCTATCACATCCCCATCTCCATCCCACCCCTTCCCCTCCTTATCCTCTCCCATCCTATCACATCCCCATCTCCATCCCACCCCTTCCCCTCCTTATCCTATCCCATCCTATCACATACCCATCTCCAGCCCATACTCATCCCATCCCACCCCTTCCCCATTCCATCCTATCACATCCCCATCTCCAACCCATCCTTTCCCCTCCTCATCCCATCCAATCCTATCACATCCCCATCTCCAGTCCATCCTAACCCCATCCACCCCCTCCCCATTCCATCCTATCGTATTCCCATCTCCAGCCCATCCTCACCTCACTCCCTGCTCTCCTAATCCCATCCCATCCTCATCCCATCCCCTCTTCTCATCCCATTCCATCCTATTGCATCCCCATCCCAATCCTATCCCATCCTATCACATCCCCACCTCCATCTCATCCTCATCTCATCCCCTCCCCTCTCCATCCCATCCTCTCCCCTCCTCATCCCCTCCCATCCTATCATATCCCCATCTCCATCTCATCCTCATCCCATCCTATCCCCATCCCACCTTATTCCATCCCATCCCATCTTCATGTCATCCCAACCCCATCTCATTCCACCCCCTCCAGCCCCATCCAGCCCTGGGGTCCCTCTCTGGGCACAGGCACTGGGCAGGCTGCAGTGTGGGCCAGGGCAGAACTGGAAGCTCTCCCAGACCCATTTGAGTGCCCACGGGCAGGGGGCACCAGGCAGGGAGCTCCCAAGTGAGACAGGGAGCAGCAGGTCACCCTGGACACATCCCTGTCCCCACCTGGGAGCAGAGCAGGAGCATGCAGGGCTCCAGGTCACACCCACCTGTGCCCATTAAATGCTACCAAGGGGCTGGGCAGGGGGTGCAGGGCAACGGAGGGAGGGATGAGCCCAAATTTTGGCACTGCATCACCCACTCCTGCAGCCCTGTGTGGGGGCAACATGCTCAGAGGGGCAGCTGGGCACTGTGGGGCACTGGACACAGAGGAGTGCTGGGCACAGTGGGGTGCTGGAAGCAGTGGGGTGATGGACACAGTGGGGTGCTGGACACTGGGGAGACAGACAGAGTGGAGTGCTGGGCATTGTGGGGCACTGGGCACAGCGGGCACTCCCCTCCCCATCCCTGCACTGGCCACATGAGGATGCTCTGAGGCTGTGCACTGTGCCCTGTCCCCCAAAACGTGCCCTCCTTGGCATGGCACTTACCAAACCACCTCACCCCCCCCCTCCCCCGGAGATCCCCCAGCTCCAAGCCCCCCGACTCACCGATGAAGGGGATGGAAGCCAGCGAGTCCTCGGGGGCTGCCAGCGGTGCCACCCGCCAGCCCTGCCGCTCGCCTGCCGGCTTGTCCCCTTTGCCAGCCACCAGCGGAGGGTCACAAACGTCCGTCCCCTTCACCCCCTCGGGGAAGACAAAGTTCATCTGGCGCAGGGGAACCGGCACCTTGCGGCCCGTGGGGGGCTTCTGCCTCAGCACCACCTCCTCCCTCCGCTCCTCCGGCGGCTCCGGCGCCCGACCGCTCTCCGGCGCCGAGCCGTGAACCGGCGAGGGACCCGCGCTGGTGGCGACGGGTGGCGGGATGGTGGCGACCACCCTTTCCGGGAGCGAAGAGGAGGTCCTCTGGGAGATGCTGAAGGTGGGCAGGCCGCCGAAAGCTGGGTCACGGAAGGAGAGGGCGTGCAGGAGCCCGGTGCGGCGCTGGAAGGAGGGACTGTAGCTGCGGTACCCGATGTAACCCGACTCATCCTGCAGGTTGGGCTGGGATGGATGCTTCTGCACCGGCTCCCTCGAGGAGGAGGAGGAGGAGGAAGAGGAAGGTGCAAAGGAGCCGTGTGGGATGGGTTGCCCGACGACGCCAGCGGCGCTGGTGACGGTTGCCCGGCAGCCCCTGTCGGGTGGCCAAGCGGCGCGGTCGAGGTGAGGGGACAGCAGGGCGCTGGGCTCCAGCGCCTCCATGGAGCGGCCGCACCTGCCCAGGTAGTGTTCGGAGCGGGCTCGGGGTGCCCAGCCCTCGCGGGAGGGCTGCAGGAGGGTATCGTGGGATGCGCTGTGGGGCCAGCCCCGACGGCTCCCTGCTGAGCCCCCCAGCCTGTCCTGCGAGACGCTGCGGTAGCGGGGGGGCATGGCGTGCCGCCGCTCCTCCGACGAGCTCCGCCGGGGCTCCTGGCTGGAAAACCAGCGGGATAGAGCCTGCTGGCACTCCTGCCGCCCGGGCACACGCTGAGGGCCAGTCCCTGGCAGCCCTCCAGCGCCCTCTTTGAAGCCGCAGTGAGTCCGGTGCTCCGGGAGGTGCTTGGCGACGCCGTAGGAGGTGCCAGGTGGGATCCCGTAGCGGTCGGGTTTGGAGGATGTGAGGTTGGTGGAGCAGCTGGAGCGGGAGAAGGAGCCCGCGGGGTGCCCGTGGTGGGCAGCGGGGCGCGGAGGGGGACCTCCAGGCTGCGTTTCGTGGGGGCGATGTGCGGGGCTGCCGCCCGGCTCGCTGCGGGCGTTGGAGGCTGCGGCTGCGCTGAGCGGGGACGAGGAGCCCGCGGCAGAGGGGCGCTGGGCACGGGGGTCCGGCGGCTGGCCCGGGGGGGGCTCGGTGCCCCGTGCCTGGAAGGGGTAGGTCTTCCGCGGGTAGCAGATGGGAGGGGGCTCCGGGATGCTCTGTGCCCCGCCGGAGTAGGGTTCGTTGCCCTTCAGGTAGGCATCCTGAGAGTATGCCTGGAGGGGGGGGGAGGGGACAGGGGCTCAGCACGGTGGGGGCTGGGGATGCTGCCTCCCTCTTCCCAGCACACAGATCCCAGAATCCCAGCACGGTGAGGTCAGAAGAGACCTCTGGAGAACATCCAGCCCGAGCAAGAGGTGTGATGAGCGTGGGCAGGGACAGAGCAGACCCTGGGGTTTGGCTGGATGTGAGCATTGGCACGGCCTGGAAAGCCACAGCAGAGCCTCCGAGCCTGGTCCCTGGCACCCAGCCAGCACTCACCAGCTGGAGGATGTCCTCGTCCTTGGGCATGATGGAGAGCTCCAGCACATCGTCACTGCAGGGAGAGGGGACGAGGGGTCAGGGCAGCCAGGCTTGGTCCCCACCTGTCCCCTGCAAGGCCACTCTCATGCTTGGCCCACGAGGGTCTGACTGTCCCCATCCCCACATAACAGCCACAGCAAGGCACTGCCCTTCTCTGTGGCACTCCAGCCATTGACTCATGGCTCCTGCCAGCCCAGGGAACACAGCCAGGAGGACAGTGCCTGCTGTGATGTGTCCCCTTCCTGTCACCTCCCCAGCCCCAGGACAGGGACTCACCTGTTCTGGATCAGGGCAATGACCTGGGAGTAGGTTTTGCCAATGATGCTCTCCCCATTCACCTTGACCAGGCGGTCCCCTGGGGCAGAAGACAGTGCCACAAAGTGAGTGTGGAGCTGGTGGCATTTGGCTGTCCCCATGGTCACTCACAGCAGGCTTAGAGCATGGCCAGAGCTTTGTTCCAGCAGCAAAGCCTGTCCTGTGTGGCAGGGGGGGCTGTGGGGACCCAGCCTCAGCCATGGAGATCCAAAAGTCAATCTGACCCCATGGAGATCCCAAAGTCAGTCTAACCCCATGAAGATCCAAAAGTCAGCCTCAGCCATGGAGATCCAAAAGTCAATCTAACCCCATGGAGATCCCAAGGTCAGTCTAACTCCATGGAGATCCCAAAGTCAGTCTAACCCCATGGAGATCCCAAAGTCAGCCTAAACCAAGGAGACCCCAAGGTCAGCCTAAGCCATAAAGACTCCAACTCCAACCTGAGCCATGGAGGTTCCAAAGCCAACCTGAGCCACATAGATCCCAAAGCCAACCTAACCCATGGAGATCCAATCTAAGCTATGGAGATCCCAAAGCCAACCTAACCCATGGAGATCCAACTTAAGCCATGGAGATCCCAAAGCCAACCTAAACCATGGAGATCCAACCTAAGCTATGGAGATCCCAAAGCCTACCTAAACCATGGAGATCCAACCTAAGCTATGGAGATCCCAAAGCCAACCTAAACCATGGAGATCCAACCTAAGCTATGGAGATCCCAAAGCCAACCTAACCCATGGAGATCCAACTTAAGCCATGGAGATCCCAAAGCCAACCTAACCCATGGAGATCCAACCTAAGCTATGGAGATCCCAAAGCCAGCCTAAACCATGGAGATCCAACTTAAGCTATGGAAATCCCAAAGCCAACTTAAGCCATGGAGATCCCAAAGCCAGACTAATCCATGGAGATCCCAAAGCCAACCTAACCCATGGACATCCAACTTAAGCCATGGAGATCCCAAAGCCAACCTAAGCCATGGAGATCCCAACACTGCTCCGAGCATCTCAGGCCAGGGCCAAGAGAGCAGAGCCAGGGAGCAGGGAGAAGCAGAGGGAGAAAACTCAAGGAAAAGAGCAGCCCAAGCAGGAAAGGCCCTGGCAGAGCAGGGACAGCAGCCTGGAGCCACCTCCAGCTCCCAGACCCAGCCAGCCCAGGCGGTGCCCACTCACCGGTGCGCAGCCCAGCCTGGTGTGCTGCCCCATCCTCCCGCACGCTCTTCACAAAGATGGTGTCCATGGGCTCCAGGCGGCTCCGGGGGGGACCTGCCCCGTGGGGACAAAGTGTCAGGGGCCCTCTGGCACGGCAAGAAGCAGGTTTGGTCCCTGGTGGTGTCCTCTTCACCTCCCCACACCCATGGCAGCTCTGCCTCTGTACCCGCTAGCAGGGTCCTGCCCAGGGCAAGGGCCCATTTGTGGGGCGCTTCCTTGTGCCCCCACCCAGCACTCATGTCCCCTCCCCAGCACTCCTGTCCTCTTCCCAGGACTTGTGGCTCTCCCCCCTCAAACTTGCCCCCCCCCCCCCCAAGACCAAAAGCCATCGAAGTGGTGCAAGACACCAAAGGGTTGGGTGGGCACAGAGACAGTGGGAGGATGGCAGAGGGGCAGCATCGAAAAGAGATGCTCCAGGGGACACCTGGGTGACACCTGCCAGCTCTGGCATGTCCTCTCCCAGCCCTGTCGGGCACTGGGTGCCAGGTCTGGACAGCTCTGCCTGCATCAGCTCCTCAGGCAGCAGAGTCCTGGCACCTCATCGTGGTGCCAGCGCCAATGCCTCCTGACGCCTTCACATTCACTCACATCACTGCCAGCCTCTGGCGGCACAGCCAGGGCCATGTCCCTGTCCCCAGACACCCCCTGCTCGACCAAGCCACCCACCCACTGCAGAGCACTGTGCTGCCTTTGCCACGTCCCCTCCAGCCCGGGGACAAAGCCCCTTGGGCACAAGGTCCAGCTTTGGGGACGCTGAGCCAGCCTGGCGTGCCAAGTGCCACCAAGCTGGCACCAGTGCCAGGCCATATTTAGGGCAGTGCAGACAGTGAACTGTGTCCCTGCTGTGTCCCCTGGTCACAACGGCCACTGTGACCCCCTGCACCTCTGTGCCCACCAATGCAGGTAGGTGATGACAGCCCCTGTGGGTAGGCATCCCCATGGTGGCACAGTGCCAGAGCTCACCTGCTCGGTTCCCATTCTCCTCCTCCTGCCAAGAAAAAAGAAAAGCATTTCTTTGGTGGCTCTGCCAAGCAGTGCCAGCTTGGCTGGGGGGAGGGAGCAGGAAGGGTCTGGCAGGGGACCAGAGGTGTGCCAGCCTCACAAAGCCCCTCATGGGACCTGCACGTCCCTCTGCCCTCCACAGCCCTGACACTGCATCCCACTGTGCC